>NC_059557.1:10000-15000 GCF_905220415.1 Colias croceus | reverse complement strand
CGTCGGAATACGAGTCCTCGTCCACCAGCCCGAACCCCAGCCCTTCCTGCTCTGCCGGATGTGGGTCCTCAATCGCCGGAGCCATTCTTTCCACCTCCCTGTCTCCCAACGCTGGGTGCGACACCCCCTTCTTGATCCCATATAATCTCGAAACTTCGAGTATTCTGAGGTCAAGGGGGAGTATCCCAGCCAACAGCATAGCTGAGTTCAGGGAGACGGTCCGATATGCTCGGCAGATCTTTTGGGCGAACCCCCGCTGTACGGTGTTCAGCCTTTTTTGGACCCCCATCTTTTCCACGGTGGGTGCCCACGCTGCCGATGCATACATAATAGTCGGTTCGATAACAGCTACATAAATAGTTCTAATGATATCTGGGCTAAGTCCCCAACCAACTCTGGCTGCCCTAGCCAAGAGTTTATACCGGGCGATTGCCTTTTGGCATACCGTCCCGACGTGGGCGTTAAAGGTGAGGCCGCTGTCAATTGTAAGGCCTAATATCTTAATCTGAGAAAAATATTTTATTTCCACATTCCCCATAGCGAGCCGTGGCACGTCATATTTCAACCTCCTCGTGGAAAGGAGGGCACAAGTTTTATGTGGTGCAAAATTTAATTTATTGTCTTTACCCCATTTGTGTATTAGATTTAGGACACGGTTCGCTTCAACTTCTATTTCAAGTGCAGTATCACCCTCAAACACCAACACAATATCGTCGGCAAACGCCTGACAGAATACTTTCATCTCCTCTAACATCCATAGCAGAGGGTCCAGCAAGAGGTTCCACAGGATTGGTCCGCCTATGGACCCCTGCACGCACCCCTTGCTGGTCCCCCTACACACTTCCACACCCGCATATCTAACTTTCACTCCCCTTTCACTCAGGTAGCTGCTGATCACCCGCCTCACGTTCCCCGGGCACCCAACTTCAGCCAACCGCACCTTTATGGCTGGCCACCAGGCGCTGTCGAAGGCTCCCTCTATGTCCAGCGATACCACAACAGAAATCTTCTTCTCCTCCCTCATATTTCTGATGTGGTTCACTAGTCTATAGAGGGCGTCCTCGGTGCTCCTCTGTGGCATAAAGCCATACTGGTGGGGGCTTATTTTGGGCAACAGGTAAAACCTGAGTCGGCCGACCAGCATCTTTTCGAAGATTTTGCCGAGAACAGGTAAGAGGCCGATCGGTCGATAGGCTTTCGGTACCCGGTATGATTCCCTGCCCGGCTTTCGCAGTATAACCACGGTCGCCCACTTCCACTGTGCGGGGAAGTAGGCGGCAGAGAGGCATCTGTTGAGCAAGGCAAGGAACCATCCCGGGTTACAATCTACAGCGTGCTGACAGATGTCAGCCGTGAGGCCATCCGCCCCGGGGGCCTTCTTGGGGTTGAAGGACCTTACGGATCTCTTCAACTCCTCCATGATGAAAGGAGGGTCGTCCGGGCCCGCCGGTGGTTCGGTGTCCAAGGACTCCGCACACCGGCGCACCCGACGATGCCCCTCACTTTCACCACTTTCCTGGTCCTCGGGGTAGAAGGTCTCCGCCAACAGTTCTGCCGAGCTCCGGGCATCGAGGGTCTCACCACCCCTCGAAAGGGGCAGATCCTCCTCTCTCCCTGTGGCTCTACTAAGCACCCTGTAGATGCCCTCCCAGACCCCCTCCCTATCCTGTTTCCGGCAAAACTCCTTCCAACTCTTCTCTTGCGCTTCTTTCACCGCCTTTTCATACATCTCTCTTTCTTCCAGGTACAATCCAACCACGCGGTCTCTGCGATCAGGTGCTGCGTTTCGGATCCTGCGTCTCCTCGTGGCCACCTGCTTCTTCATCTGCGCGAGCTCATCATTCCACCACGACAAGGTGAATTTCTGCGTGTGTTTTTTGGTCGGCATTGTGTCTCTGCATGTCTGTGTGATTGCTTCAGTGTATCTGTCTATTGCGTCATCTATTTGTTGTGTGCTGTGTATTGTGTCTATGTCTTGTATAGTTAATTGTCTGCCCGACATCAACTGGGTCAGTTTCTCATGAAACTGAGTCCAGTTTGCCTTGTGTGTGTTAAATATGCGTGTAGTTCGTATTATGTTCGTGCCTGTGGATTTATGTTGTCTGATGCCGAAGGATATGCCGTTGTGGTCCGAGCTCGTGAGACACTCCTCAACCCTCCAGTTGTCCACTCGGTTCAGCAGATCGTCGGAGCACGCTGTCACATCCACGTAGCTGGAGTACCTTTTCCCACCTCTGATGGTATCGAACGTAGGGATGTCCCCGGTGTTGAGTATGTGCATTCCCATTTCTTCCAGTACAGCAGACACGTCTCTTCCTCGCGGGTCTTCCACTTCACCACCCCACCACGGGCTTTTTGCGTTCGCATCGCCTCCCAGGACCATCCTATGGATACCCAGCTCTCTCCCTATCCGCCTAAGATGGTCCAGGTAGAGCTCCACTGGCTTATCGGGCTCGAAGTAGAAGGACACTACAATCATCTCCCAGGCTTTGGTTCTGAGGGTGGCCACAACGATGTTGTTACTGCTAAGGCGTGTATGTAGTTCGACATCCAGTGTGTCGTCGAGTACCACAATACACGCCTTTACTGCGCCACCCCCTTCCCCTTCGCACTGGAAGATCCTCACTCCATTGTATGTCCTCATACTTTTCGCCCCACCAACATAGGGCTCTTGCAGCAACGCTACGCATGCCTTACGCTTGGTGGCTTCGAGCAGTAGCTCCCTTGTGGCGATTTGGCTCCGCTGGAGATTAGCCTGCAATATTCGGTACTGGAAGGACTCACCTTGGGCAACCCTAGCAATACGCTACCGCCGATCTGGCTAGAGCGTCCCACTTCTTTCGTTCAAAGCATTCACGATCAAAGGCGCTGTGCTCAGCGCTACCTTTCTTGGCCTTAGTGCAGTTAATGCACTGAGGCGCTTCTCCCCGCAACCACTTGTCGCATTCAGTCCTCATATGAGGACCGGCACAGTGGCTGCATCTTTCCTTTTCCTCCCTACACATCCTCTTAGTGTGCCCATAACCAAGGCAACGGGAGCACTGCACCAGTGGACTATGGTCCATTACTCTCACTCTGCCCAACCCTATGTGGGCGTATCCCTCATTCATCCATCTTCTCCATACCTGTGGGTCCGCTCTTACCACTACGTGGTTTTGGAGGGGGTTCCTAGCTTTCATCACATATGCTATCTCAACATTTCGCTCTTCCCCCTTCAAGCCCTCAAGTATGCCTGCGTTTTGGTTCTTCAGCGCAGTGATGAAGTCAGCAGTGTCACACTTCATCACATCCCTGAAGACCAGAAGGGGGCTCTTATTTCTAACATCTTCCACTACTAGTCCCTCATTCTTACTCAGTCTTTCCTTCACCTTGACTCTTTCTTCCTCATTCGCACAGCCGACGACTACCCTTCTATTCTTAACCTTTCTTACTCTCTCCACCTTTACCCATCCGTCCCTTGCATCCACAGTCTTCCTTATCTTCTCTAGCACCTCATCGCCTGTCTCTTGTTCGTCTTTGGATGACACCATGACTGAATGCAGCGCCCTTGCTTCGGGGAGTTTCTCAATGACTCCCCTCGAGACAACGCTCGCATAAGTCGCCGTTTTGGCGACAGCCATGTTGCCCTCCAGAAGCGAACTCAGTCTCTCCATTTTGCTTTCATTTTCCTTCATACTTTCTGTCATCTCTTTCATTCTAGTCATCATTTCTTTCATTCCTTCAGTTAGGTCCACACTGGAGCCAGCATCGGATGGCGGGGGGGGATGTATAGGGTCCCCACTACGCCCTCCACTACCAGCCCTGGCATTGGTGAGTTCAATCTCCATCTCTTTTATTATGTCATACATTCTTTCCAGCGCCAGTATAACCCCATCTTTTATGTCAGTTTTTAAATTACGAGACTCTCGCAGATGGGCTTTTCCTTTCATCAGACAGGCTTTCCCTTCTGCAGTCCGACTTGTCATAGTTTTAGGCGCTGCTGTGGTTGCAGGCTTTTTAGATTCCGAAATTGTGAACGTGTCACTGGCACGCCTCTGGGGAGTGTGGATCATTGCGACGACTTAGGGAAAAAAAAAAAAAAAAAAAAAAAAAAAAAAAAAAAAAAAAAAAAAAAAAAAAAAAAAAAAAAAAAAAAACCTGTCAATTGTACTTAACTCTATCAGGCCTCCCAATAGGGGAGACACCTGTCAATAATTTAGAATAAAATAAAATAAAAATAAAAATGAATTGCAGTAAATACTAATATGATATTAGTAATACCTAGTTATATTTTTAAGACTAGTCAAATTAAAATGAATAAAAGATATAAAATATAAAATATTAATATACAGATATAAAATATAAAATATTAATATACAGATATAAAATATTAATAATATCTAGGTCAATAATAATTAAAACTAATCAACAGTAAGTCAAGTCAATACTTATATATATCTATTAAGTTGTATTTATATAGTCAGTCAATAATTACAATATCACAGTAAGATATTAATAATATCTAGGTCAATAGATAAAGCTAAAGCCGGTCAATACTGAGAACTCAAGTCAATAATTATTATACAAAATAATCTATCTGTACGATAATTATTATCGTACGGCTCGACCTAGTAAGCTAGCTAGTAAGCTAGTCAATAGTCAATACTAAAAACTCAAGTCAATAATTATTTTACTTAAAACTATCAGGCCTCCCAATAGGGGATACACCTGTCAATAATTGAGAATAAAAATGAATCACAGTAAAATATTAATATCTAGGTCAATAAATGTAGTCAATAGTAAGAAGTCAAGTCAATAATAATTATTATACTTAACACTAGATAAAATAGTATGAATGAAAAATCAAATTAATCAATACGTACAATAATTATCGTATTTGTACGATAATTATCGTACAAATGTAATTATCGTTCTTGTACGATAATTATCGTACGTCACTTTAAAAGTCAATATTAATGTCAATGTTTTAAAATGAATCACAAAATTTGTTTAATATAGAT